>NC_141014.1:16053448-16090332 GCF_052327205.1 Somniosus microcephalus | reverse complement strand
GAGGAGATGGGGTAATGGGGGAGGGGAGGAGGAGGGGTAATGGGGGAGGGGAGGAGATGGGGTAATGGGGGGGGGGGAGGGGTAATGGGGGGGAGGAGGAGGGGTAATGGGGGGAGGAGGAGATGGGGTAATGGGGGGAGGAGGAGGAGGGGTAATGGGGGGAGGAGGAGGGGAAACGGGGGGGAGGGGTAATGGGGAGGAGGAGTAATGGGGGGGGAGGGGAGGAGGAGGGGTAATGGGAGGAGGGGGGTAATGGAGGGGAGGGGTAATGGAGGGGAGGAGGAGGGGTAATGGGGGGAGGGGTAATGGGGGAGGGGAGGAGGAGGGGTAATGGGGGGAGGGGGAGGGGTAATGGGAGGGGGAGGGGTAATGGGGGGGAGGGGAGGAGGGGTAATTGGGGGGAGGGGAGGAGGAGGGGAAATGGGGGGGGCGGGGAGGGGGGAGGGGGAATGGAGGGGAGGAGGAGGGGGAATGGGGGGAGGGGTAATGAGGGGAGGAGGAGGGGTAATGGGGGAGGAGATGGGGTAATGGGGGAGGGGAGGAGGAGGGGTAATGGGGGAGGGGAGGAGATGGGGTAATGGGGGGGGAGGAGGGGTAATGGGGGGGGAGGAGGAGGGGTAATGGGGGGAGGAGGAGATGGGGTAATGGGGGGAGGAGGAGGAGGGGTAATGGGGGGAGGAGGAGGGGAAACGGGGGGGAGGGGTAATGGGGGAGGAGGAGTAATGGGGGGGAGGGGAGGAGGAGGGGTAATTGGAGGGGAGGGGTAATGGAGGGGAGGAGGAGGGGTAATGGGGGGAGGGGTAATGGGGGGAGGGGAGGAGGAGGGGTAATGGGGGGAGGAGGAGGGGTAATGGGGGGAGGGGGAGGGGTAATGGGGGGGAGGGGAGGAGGGGTAATGGGGGGAGGGGAGGAGGAGGGGTAATGGGGGGAGGGGAGGAGGAGGGGTAATGGAGGGGAGGAGGAGGGGTAATGGAGAGGAGGAGGGGTAATGGGGGGAGGGGAGGAGGAGGGGTAATGGGGGGAGGGGAGGAGGAGGGGTAATGGGGGGAGGAGGAGGGGTAATGAGGGGAGGAGGAGGGGTAATGGGGGAGGGGAGGAGGAGGGGTAATGGGGGAGGGGAGGAGGAGGGGTAATGGAGGGGAGGAGAAGGGGTAATGGGGAGGGGAGGAGAAGGGGTATTGGAGGGGAGGAGAAGGGGTAATGGGGGGAGGGGAGGAGAAGGGGTAATGGGGGGAGGGGAGGAGAAGGGGTAATGGAGGGGAGGAGAAGGGGTAATGGAGGGGAGGAGAAGGGGTAATGGGGAGGAGAAGGGGTAATGGAGGGGAGGAGAAGGGGTAATGGAGGGGAGGAGAAGGGGTAATGGAGGGGAGGAGAAGGGGTAATGGGGAGGGGAGGAGAAGGGGTAATGGGGAGGGGAGGAGAAGGGGTAATGGGGGGGAGGGGAGGAGAAGGGGTAATGGGGGGGGAGGAGAAGGGGTAATGGGGGGGAGGAGAAGGGGTAATGGGGGGGAGGGGAGGAGAAGGGGTATGGAGGGGAGGAGAAGGGGTAATGGGGGGGAGGGGAGGAGAAGGGGTAATGGGGGGGAGGGGAGGAGAAGGGGTAATGGAGGGGAGGAGAAGGGGTAATGGAGGGAGGAGAAGGGGTAATGGAGGGGAGGAGAAGGGGTAATGGGGGAGGGGAGGAGAAGGGTAATGGGGGGAGGGGAGGAGAAGGGGTAATGGGAGGGGAGGAGAAGGGGTAATGGGGGAGGGGAGGAGAAGGGGTAATGGGGGAGGGGAGGAGAAGGGGTAATGGGGGAGGAGAAGGGGTAATGAGGGGAGGAGAAGGGGTAATGGGGGAGGGGAGGAGAAGGGGTAATGGGGGAGGGGAGGAGAAGGGGTAATGGGGGAGGGGAGGAGAAGGGGTAATGGGGGGAGGGGAGGAGAAGGGGTAATGGGGGAGGGGAGGAGAAGGGGTAATGGGGGAGGGGAGGAGAAGGGGTAATGGGGAGGGGAGGAGAAGGGGTAATGGGGGGAGGGGAGGAGAAGGGGTAATGGGGGGAGGGGAGGAGAAGGGGTAATGGGGGGAGGGGAGGAGAAGGTAATGGGGGAGGGGAGGAGAAGGGGTAATGGGGAGGAGAAGGGTAATGGGGAGGAGAAGGGGTAATGGGGAGGGAGGAGAAGGGGTAATGGGGGGGGAGGAGAATGTAATGGGGGGAGGAGAAGGGGGTAATGGGGGGGAGGAGGAGGTAATGGGGAGGGGAGGAGAAGGGGTAATGGGGGGAGGAGAAGGGGTAATGGGGGGAGGAGAAGGGGTAATGGGGGGAGGAGAAGGGGTAATGGGGGGAGGAGAAGGGGTAATGGGGGGGGAGGAGGAGTAATGGGGGGGTGGAGGAGGGGTAATGGGGGGTGGAGGAGGGGTAATGGGGGGAGGGGAGGAGGAGGGGTAATGGGGGGAGGAGGAGGGGTAATGGAGGGGAGCAGGAGGGATAATGGGAGGAGGGGTAAATGGGGGGGAGGAGTAAATGGGGAGGAGGGCAGGAGGTGTAAATGGGGGGGAGGAGGGGTACATGGGGGGGTGAGGAGGGGTAAATGAGGGGAGGGGTAAATGGGGGGGAAGGGGAGGAGGGGTAAATGGGGAGGAGGGGTAAATGGGGGGAGGGGTAAATGGGGAGGAGGGGTAAATGGGGGGAAGGGGAGGAGGGGTAAATGGGGGGAAGGGGAGGAGGGGTAAATGGGGGGGGAAGGGGAGGAGGGGTAAATGGGGGGGAAGGGGAGGAGGGGTAAATGGGGAAGGGGAGGAGGGGTAAATGGGGGGGAAGGGGAGGAGGGGTAAATGGGGGGGAAGGGGAGGAGGGGTAAATGGGGGGGAAGGGGAGGAGGGGTAAATGGTGGGAAGGGGAGGAGGGGTAAATGGTGGGAAGGGGAGGAGGGGTAAATGGGGGGGAAGGGGAAATGGGGGGAGGGGCAAATGGGGGGGTGGGCTAAATGGAGGGGAGGGGGTGGGCTAAATGGAGGGGAGGGGGGCTGGGGTAAATGGGGGGAGGGGTGGAGGTAAAGGGGAGGGTAGGAGGGGGTGGGGTAAAGGGGGAGGGTGGGAGGGGTGAAGGGAGGGTAGGAGGGGGTAAAGGGGTAGGAGGGGTAAAGGGGCGGGTAGGAGGGGGTGGGGTAAAGGGTGGAGGGAGAGGAGTAGGGGGGAGGGAGTGGCTGGGGGAGGGGAGTAGGAGGGGGGAGGGGTTGGGAGGGAGTAGGAGGGGGGAGGGGTTGGGGTGGGGAGGGGAGTTGGGGGGGTGGGGAGGGGAGTTGGGGGGCTGGGGGGGAGGGAAGGTGGAGGAGAGGGGAGGAGGTGGGGGGAGAGTGGGGGGGGCGGAGAGAGAGGGGGAGGGAGGCAGGAGAAGGGGAGGGAGGAGAGGTGGAGGGAGGGGGGGATTTGGTGAAAGGGAGGGGGAGTAAGGGGGTGGTTGAGAGGGGGGTTAAGGAGAGGAGGGATGTTAAGGGGATGAGGTGGGGCTTAAGGGGGAGGGGGGTTGAGGTGGGGGCTAAGGGGAGGGGGTTTGAGGTGAGGGTTGAGGGGGAGGGGATGAGGTGGGGGTAAAGGTGTGGTGGAGGGGGTGAAGCTGGGTGGAGATTGGGGGGTCAAGGGGGTGGGGTAAGGTAGAGGAGGGTGGGGTGTAGGTAATGAAGGTGGGAAAGAGTGGGGGAAGTTAAAGGGGTGGCGATGGGGTAAGGAGGGTAAAGGCGGGGGACAGGAAAGGGATGGGGAGGTTAAAGGGGGTCGCGGAGGGGAGGAGGTAGATGGAGGGGCGGGTAAAAGGAGGGGTGGAGGAGGGGCTTGGGTGGAGTGGTGGGGCGCGAGGAGTGAAGGGGAGGGAGTGGATGTGGTGGGGAGGAGTTGGGAACGGTTTGGGAGGAGGGAGCAGGTAAAGGGGGAGAAGGGAAAGAATTGTGGGAAAGTAATGGGGAGGGAAAGACAGAAAGATTTACATTTCTGTAGCGCCTTTCACGACCACCGGACGTCCCAAAGCGCTTTACAGCCAGTGAAGCACTTTTTGACGTGTAGCCACTGTTGTAATGTGGGAAACATGGCAGCCAATTTGCGCACAGCAAGATCCCACAAACAGCAATGTGATAATGACCAGATTACGGTGTTTTTGTGATATTGACGGGGATAAATATTGGCCAAGGCACCGAGGATAACTTCCCTGATCCTCTTTGAAATAGTGCCATGGGATTTTTTACGTCCAATGTTCTCTCTAGATGTTTTTGTACTGAGCGGGCCATTTCGTCCATGTGCAAATTTTGCAACAACTTTTACAACGACAGCCACAGCATGGGATCGTTTATGTCCACCTGAGAGAGCAGATGGGGCCTTGGAAAGAGGAGGGGTAGGGGGGGAGGGTGGGCAGGCGGTAGAGGGCTTGGGAGGGGAGGATGGGGGGGAGGGGGTGGGAGAGACGAGGTGTGGGTGGGAGGGACGGGGGTGGGTGGGATGGTGACTGAGTGGGGGAGAGGAATGGCAGGAGGTGCAGTGAGGGACAGTGTGTGCGGGGGGGGAGAGGGATGTGGAGGGCATAAGTCTTGGTCTCCAGTGTTCAGGATTCATTGATTCTGGGATATATTTGAAACGCCTGATGAATGGGCGCCGAAGGAATCTGAAATTATGTGAACAAGCACCATTGCAGCTTCCTCCTAAGTGCCTGGAACTGCCTTTATATATGAGGGTGATATTTTCAATCCGAAAAATCAGCAATTTCTTGGTAGTTCTGAGCACCACCAATGATACAATTCAAAGTCCGCACTCTCTCAGCCTCGTGTTTCACACACAACCCCCTCCCCCATGCGACTATGATCTCTGGGAATCTCAGGAAGTTGTGTAACAGGAGCAGCCAGTGTTGCTCTGTGTAAGCTGGACTGGTTTGCGCTGTGAGCTGTATCACAGAGGAACTGGTTCTGTATGCAAGTTTAAACATTAACGGGTGTGTTGATGCTAGCACCAGCCTTGGCTGTTTTGCGGGTTGGATTGTCACTTGTCTGGTTTCAGACAGTGGAGTCTGAATTTATACGAGCAAAGAAAAACATTGGACAGGAAAACACCAACTGGTCCATCCATACAGGCGCGATGCCCTGTGCGTCACGGAACAGACGCTCGCCATCCACCTGGAGCTATGTTATATCGATCAGGAAAGATTGAACAGGCTGGGGCTCCTTCTCAGAGAAGACCGAGGGGTGACCTGATAGAGGCCTTTAAAATTATGAAAGGGCAGACGCAGAGAAGATGTTTCCACATGCGGGCGAGACCAGAACTAGAGGCCATAAATATAAAATAGACACTAATAAATCTAATACAGAATTTTGGAGATCCTTCTTTACCCAGAGAGTGGTGAGAATGTGGAACTCGCTACCACAGGGGAATAACATTGCCTTTAAGAGGAAGCGAGATAAGCACAAGGGAGAAAAGAAAAGGATATGTTGATGGGGTTAGATGAATAGGGGTAGGAGGAGGCTCGTGTGGAGCATGAACACTGGCATGGACCTGTTGGGCTGAATGGCCTGTTTCTGTGCTGTAAATACTATGTCGTCGTCGTCTTAGGCAGTCCCTCGGAACCGAGGATGTCTTGCTTCCACATTTAAAAATGAGTTCTCAGGTGACTGATGAGTCCAATGCGGGACCTGCAGTTTCTCTCACAGGTGGGGCAGACGGTGGTTGAAGGGGTGCTTGGGTTGACGTGCGCTGCCTGCGCTTGGCTTCCGCTTGCTCCCAGCGAAGAGACTCGAGGTGTTCGGTGCCTTCCCGGATGCTTCTCCACTTTGTGCAGTCTTGGGTCAGGGATTCCCAGGTGTCGGTGGGGATGTCGCACTTTTTCCGGGAGGCTTTGAGGGTGTCCTTGAAGCGTTTCCTCTGCCCACCTGGGGCTCTCTTGCCGTGCCGGAGCTCCGAGTAGAGCGCTTGTTTTGAAGTGTCTCTTATTGGGCAATACTATAATCTCCTGGGAGAAGAGGAAAAACCAGTTAAAGAAATCCAGGCCAATTATGTAGTCGGGGGGGGGGGGGTTGTGGAATCTGAACAATTCCCCTCTCACTACTTTAGGCCATTGAATCTAGTTCAGGAGAGATCACATTGACCCTGATTGAAGAGCCTCCTCCACAGCCAGGAACAGGTTTACTCCCTGAAAGAAATACAGTGAGCATTCACCGTATAAGCTGGGCAGCCTGTTCCACAGGTCCACTATTTCCTGGGAAAGGAACCACCAATCTAGTTCTGCCCTCGCGTAACTTGCACGTGTGACCCTCGGTCCTTCCTGATCTACCCATTTGAAATTTGTCCACGTGAAAACAATCTAGATCCTGCATTACTTTATAAACCTCGGTCAAATCGCCCCCTGAGCCAGCGCTTCTCTAAAGTGTACAGGTGCAGCTCTTTAAGCCTATCTGGATAGCTAACGTGTTTTAAACTAGGAATCAATCTCGCGCTGCTCCTCTGCATCTTTTGCAAAGCCTCAGTATCCCCTCAACATGGGAGGGACCAAAGCTGAAGAGACTATACTAAATGAGGCCTAATCTAGGTCTTGTATGAGGACAGAATGGTATGCTTTGTTTTGTAGTGAATTGTCCTGTGAATACAGCCCGTTTGCTTTAGCTGTAGCCGCATAGCATTGATAGTGCATCAGTCGCTAAAGGTTCATAATCGCACCCAGGAACAGCTTTAGCTCCCTTAAAGAAATACAGTGAGCATTCACCGCATAAGCTGGGCAGCCTGTTTTACCACAGGCTTCAGTTCTGTCCCCTGTACGGTGTATGTACATTTAGTATTACATCTGTCCATGTGAGTAACATTACACTTTTCTAAATTAAACAGCATTTGCCAAACACTGGCCCATTCCCCGATACTGAGATCTGCTTGCAGTAGTTGAGCTTCCTCTACAGTCCTAACACTCACATAGCTTCGTATTGTCTGCAAACTGGCGATCATTCCCCCAACACCGCCATCTAGGTCATTAATGAAAATAGTAAAGGGAAAAGGTCCCAACATTGATCCCTTTGGGACCCGACGGGTAACGGGTCTCCAAGCAGATCCAAATCCATTAACAACTTGCTGCCTACAGGCATTCAGCCAATTCTTGATCCACTGCAGCAGATAAAATATTGTGGAATTGGAGGCAATCTTGTAACGTCCTCCAGCTCTACAACTTCGAGATCTCTGCGCTCCTCCAATTCAGGCCTCTTGTGCATCCCCGATTTCCTTCACCGCATCGTTGACGACCATGGCTTCAGCTGACTAGGACCCAAGCTCTGGAATTCTCTCCCTAAAACTCTGCATCTCTCCTCCTTTAAGACGCTCCTTGAAACCTCCCTCTTTGACCAAGCTTTTGGTCATCTGTCCTAATATCTCCTTATGTGGCTCGGTGTTTTATAACGCTCCTGTGAAGCACCTTGGGATGTTTTACTACATTAAAGGTGCTATATAAATATACAAGTAGTTAATTGCCTGAAAATTGCGGTTGGAAGCTTGCTGTGGGCAAACGCCTCCGAACTGCAAGAAAACTCCGCACCTACCCAATGGCTCCGGACCCTCAAACACTTGCGGTCCTGGGCCTGCGGGCGTACGCCTGCGTAAAGGCCCACGTATCCCAGGGTGCAGGTGGTTCACAAGCGTCCCTGGGATCACGTGGGCCAGGCCCAACCAATCACAAAGGGGGATTCCCATTATGCTGATGGGAATCCATTTGCATACGGAATCCCCATAAGCATGAATAGGAATCCCCGAAAAATACATTTTCACAACCCTGAAATAGAAATAAATCGTTACGTTCAAAATTAATTCAAATACCATTTAATTAAACATTTATTTAAAATAGCGCACGTCATCGTAAGTGCTCCGCTTAGTTTAAACTAATTTTAAATGTAAGGGAATGTTTAAATGATTTTTTAAAATTTATTTTAACCCTCGCGCTGGTAAAAGAAGGCCTTACGCCTGCTTTTACCAGGCATAAGGGTTCGGTGGGTATTCGCTGTGCAAATAGCCAAGCCCGGCGCCAGTGAATAATTTCCAGCGGGTTTGTACGATCCGTCAAGCTGAAACTTGACATCGCAAGTTCCGGGTTTATGTGCATCGCATGCGGAAATCCGGAACTTGCGGAGCGCTTACGACGACTTGCGCTGTGTGCGCGCGCGCGCCATCATTGGCCTCGTAAAATCCGGGCCAATATCTCTGTTACATAGAAACATAGGAGCAGGAGTAGGCCATTCGGCCCTTCGAGCCTGCTCCGCCATTCAACGAGATCATGGCTGATCATCCAAACCCTAGCACCCAGTCCCTACACCGAAAGCCATTCCACCCAAGCCCTAATCCCGTAACCCCATGTATTTAACCCCCCCTAACACTAAGGGTCAATTTTTATCATGGCCAATCAACCTAACCCGCACATCTTTGGACTGTGGGAGGAAACCGGAGCACCCGGAGGAAACCCACGCAAACACGGGGAGAATGTGCAAACTCCACACAGACAGTCACCCGAGGCCGGATTTGAACCCGGGTCCCTGGCGCTGTGAGGCAACAGTGCTAACCACTATGCCACCGTGCTACAACTGGAGTTTTTCAGATGCCCAATACAGTCTGGTCCTCTGATTCAACATAGCTAACAAAGCTTTTCCCATTACTAACAAAATTGTCCACTATCCTCTCTTCCATTAATCTTTTAGCTGATCTAATAGCACGTTTAGTTTCCCTTTCGGAAGGTTGTGGGTTCAAGTCCCACTCCAGGGACTCGAGCACATAATCTAGGCTGACACTCCAGTGCAGTGCTGAGGGAGTGCTGCACTGTCGGAGGTGCTGTCTTTCAGATGAGATGTTAAACTGAGACGTCTGCTTTCTCAAGTGGACGTAAAAGATCCCATGGCCACTATTTCAAAGAAGAGCAGGGGGAGTTCTCCCCGGTGTCCTGGGGCCAATATTCATCCCTCAACCAACATCACTAAAAACAGATTATCTGGTCATTATCACATTGCTGTTTGTAAATTGGCTGCTGCGTTTCCCACATTACAACAGTGACTACACTTCATTGGCTGTAAAGCGCTTTGGCACATCCTGAGGTCGTGAAAGGCGTTATAGAAAGGCAAGTTTTTTTTATCGTTTCCCTGGGAATTATCTGTTTTTAATTTACGAAAAGAATTTTGTTTAAGTTTTACTTATCTTTGTACATGAGTATGACTGGCTGGGCATTTTTAAAATGCAAACATTTACCATGTTTATAAAGTTTTTTATGAATTTGTATCAGTTTAGCAAAAAGTAATCAGAACCAAAATGACTAATTATAGACAATGGAGATGATTGAAGGTTCGTTGAGTAAGGAACTCGATGCACTGTATTGGTGAGAACCTGTTGTAAGTCTGTGTGAGAGATCATCCACGTTAGGTGGTTTGTCAGTATTGGGTGTCGAGCGGAGATGAAGCATTTATTTTGAAAGAAGGGATCAGTTGGGAGTGCGCTGTTGTACATCTGGCCAGTTCCCAGAGTAGCAGGAGCCTGGAGCCCAGTCATGTGCCTGCCCTTTGTCTAGGGAGTGGTGTGTAGTACAAAGGGGGTTGGGGGAAGGGTGTCTGTTCTGAAGCAAAACATCAGCAATGTGTCTTCAGTGGAGGGAGAAGTCTGCAATCTAGTTTTGGAAGTTTTTTAAAAAACCAACTAAAATTGGATGGATTCAGTACATCACTGTCCATTGAAATCGAGGGTGACATTTCCAGCCATTCACATCTCGTTAGCTGGGGACCGATTGTGTGGAGCCATTTGGAACATGCGTTTTACAATGTGAGCTTGAGTGAAAGGCATTCACCTCATCAGCTGGTTGTGTTGTGCTCTTGGCATGGTGCACAGAGGAGAGCTGTACGCCTCGTGCCCTGAAATGTGTTGGCTTGGATTGGCGTACTTGCTGTTCCGAGCAGAATATACTTGTCTGCTGTTGTCAGTGGAGTTGTGCGTTTACTTTCCTTGCCCATTTCCTCTACTCCTGAAGCGATTGAGTCCTTATTGAACTGAGTTCCGTGGGCAGTGGCCATCTTATGGTATATTTCCCAAATGGCTATTTTACTGAGTGTTGACATGATGCTTGCTATTGTGGAGGTCAGAACAGCCTAGCTCGATTGGTCCCCTCCTGATGTCCACATATGTGAACGTCATGAGGAATCACTGGATAGCATACAGGAGTGGAAGTCCTGGCAGATTTTTCTCTCTTCCCTAACCCACGAAGCCATGGTCAATTCACTCTAATCAGCAAACTCCGAACGGACCACAACCTTGCCGCTTCTGTAATGGTCTTGTGTGAGCTTCCAGAGATTTTGGGGAACATAGGGTCTAATGAGAGGGAGGAATTGAATGAAATCAGTATTTGTAGGGAAATGGTGTTAGGGAAATTGACGGGATTGAAGGCCGATAAATCCCCAGGGCCTGATAATCTACATCCTAGGGTACTTAAGGAAGTGGCCCTAGAAATAGTAGATGCATTGCTGGTCATCTTCCAAAATTCTATAGACTCTGGAACAGTTCCCATGGATTGGAGGACAGCTAATGTTACCCCACTATTTAAAAAAGGTGGTAGAGAGAAAACGGGGAATTATAGTAAGCCTGACATCAGTAGTGGGGAAAATGCTAGAGTCCATTATAAAAGATGTAATAGCAGAGCACTTGGAAAACAGTGACAGGATCGGACAAAGTCAACATGGATTTACAAAAGGTAAATCGTGCTTGACTAATCTACTGGAATTTTTTGAGGATGTAACTGGTAGAATAGATAAGGGAGAACCAGTGGATGTGGTGTATTTGGCCTTTCAGAAGGCTTTCGATAAGGTCCCGCATAAGAGATTAGCGTGCAAAGTTAAAGCACATGGGATTGGGGGTAAGGTACTGTCTTGGATAGAGAACTGGTTGGCAGACAGGAAGCAAAGAGTTGGAATAAACGGGTCTTTTTCCGAGTGGCAGGCAGTGACTAGTGGGGTACCGCAGGGATCGGTCCTTGGACCCCAGCTATTCACAATATATATTAATGATCTAGACGAGGGAACTAGATGTAATATCTCCAAGTTTGCAGACGACACAAAGCTGGGTGGGCGTGTGTGCTGTGAGGAGGATGCCGAGAAACTACAGGATGATTTGGACAGGTTGGGTGATTGGGCAGATGCATGGCAGATGCAGTATAATGTGGATAAATGCGAGGTTATCCACTTTGGTGGCAAAAACAGGAAGGCAGATTATTATCTGAACGGCAATAGATTGGGAGAAGGGGAAATGCAACGAGACCTGGGTGTCCTTGTGCACCAGTCACTGAAGGTAAGCATGCAGGTGCAGCAGGCGGTTAAGAAGGCAAATGGTATGTTGGCCTTCGTAGCGAGAGGGTTCGAGTACAGGAACAAGGATGTCTTGCTGCAGTTGTACAGGGCCTTGGTGAGACCACATCTTGAGTATTGTGTGCAGTTTTGGTCGCCCTATTTGAGGAAGGATGTTCTTGCCATGGAAGGAGTTCAGCGAAGATTCACCAGACTGATACCTGGGATGGCAGGAATGACGTCTGAGGAGAGATTGGGTCGATTGGGCTTATACTCGCTGGAGTTTAGAAGAATGAGAGGGGATCTCATTGAAACTTATAAAATTCTAACAGGACTGGACAGACTGGATGCAGGAAGGATGTTCCCGATGGTCGGGGAGTCCAGAACCAGGGGTCACAGTCTAAGGATAAGGGGTAAGCCATTTAGGACAGAAATGAGGAGGAATTTCTTCACCCAGAGAGTGGTGAACCTGTGGAATTCTCTACCACAGAAGGCAGTTGAGGCCAACTTATTAAATATATTCAAGAAGGAGTTAGATATATTTCTTAAGGCTAAGGGATCAAGGGATATGGGGAGAAAGCAGGGACAGGGTGCTGATCAGCCATGATCTCGTTAAATGGTGGAACAGGCTCGAGGGGCCGAATGGCCTACTCCTGCTCCTATCTTCTATGTTTCTATGAGCTGGCTGCTGCTAAACTGCTTTTCCACCAATAAATAGCGTGGAGGGTCTGTTTAGTAATAAAGTGCTGGCGGGAGGAAGCTATTCAATCTGGGAAACGGATAGTGAAATCCAATCCGGTGCATCTGAAACTGGAGCACTCTGTTCTTGACCCTCTGTTCATTGGCGCAGTGTAATGTCATTGGACTGTGTCTCCTAATATGTTGGTTAGGTGTCCAAAAATATCTCGAGTCGCCATTCAGGTGCCATCCGTCTTTCTGACATCCCTAGCAGTTGGCTTGAGAGCGTGTGCTGAATGAGTAGTACCGTTAGAATCCCGACTATTTTCTGAGAAAGGTGGCGATATAAGATTAGATGCAAGAGATGTCGGACAGGGAGCAGAAGGAACCATTTCTTAACACCGAGGGCTGAAGGACTGTGGAATGTACAACCACAGTTAATGATTAAACAGAGACCATGTCAACATGTAAGAATAGGTTAGATAGGAGGATGAAGGAATGGGGGCAGGACACCTGGGACACTGCTCGTGTGGAGGATAAACACACACTGGTTGGGCCGAATGGCCTATTGCTGTGTTGTAATTTTGATGAAATACTGTGTAAATCCCAGATTTTTAAATGAATTTAAGCTTGTTTTCAACATATTTCCTCTACCCGATGCTGGAGTGCCTGGATCGTAGGATGTGGATTAACCGATCTCATTCAGAATTGAGTTTTGGTTTGTGTATCCTCTCTCTTTCTCTCCTCGGTTCCCGGAGTTGTTGATTGCTGGGGATATCGTTCTATGTATATTAACAACTCTCTGGTACCTTGTCTGTGGGTATATATTCATATATAGGAACAGGAGGAGGCCATTTAGCCCCTCGAGCCTGTTCTGCCATTCAGTTAGATCACGGCTGATCTGTATCCTAACTCCATCTACCCGCCTTGGTTCCGTAACCCTTAATACCCTTGCCCAACAAAAATCCGTCGATCTCGGTTTTGAAAGCTCCAATTGACCCCCCCGGCCTCACCAGCTTTTTGGGGGAGAGAGTTCCAGATTTCCACCACCCTATGTGTGAAGAAGTGCTTCCTGACATCACCCCTGAACGGCCTGGCTCTAATTTTAAGTTTATGCCCCCTTGTTCTGGACTCCCTGCCTCACCAGAGGAAATAGTTTCTCTTTAATTCCTTTAACCATCTTAAACACCTCAGTTAGATCACCCCTTACTCTTCTATATGAACCTGGACAGTAAGTGTCCATTGGCTATTTTATCACGGAGAGCCAAGGCAATCCAATGTCTCTACAAATGTATTTTCCAGTAGGAATCACTGCATTTTAAAGGAATACCTGAAAGACTCGCATTTATACAACACCTTTCACAGCCTCAGGACGCCCCAAAGCGCTTTACAGCCAATGAAGTACTTTTTGAAGTGTAGTCACTGTTGTAATGTAGGAAACGCAGCAGCCAAATTGCTCACAGGAGGCACCCACAAACAGCAATGTGATAATGACCAGATAATCTGTTTTAGATGTTGATTGAGGGATAAATATTGGCCCCAGGACACCGGGGAGAACTCCCCTGCTCTTCCAAATAGTGCCGTGATTACGTCCACCTGAGAGAGCAGACGGGGCCTCGGTTTAACGTCTCATCCGAAAGACGGCACCTCCGACAGTGCAGCACTCCCTCAGCACTGCACAGGAGCGTCGGCCTAGATTGTTGAGCTCAAGTCTCTGGAGTGGGGACTTGAACCCACAACCTTCTGACTCAGAGGCAAGTGTGCTGCCCACTGAGCCACAGCTGACACTTGTGATCAGGAGTAGGAACACTGGCAAATATTTTTGGTCCCTCTGCCCAGGTCTGCTACGGCCAATGATCGTGTCCCTGTACTTGTCTCAGTTGAGATCAACTGACTCTCAGATCAGGAATTGAACCTGGGGTCTCGCTGGTCTGTGGTTCAGCTGCACTGAACAGTGTTGCTCTACCAGCTCCAAACAGAAAGAAGAGATTTCCTTCAGGGGGGTAAGTTGCCCAGTGAGTTGTACATGGCAGAATCGCCTAGCATTGGTAAGCGGTCTGGAATCCGCTCACTCTCTTGGCTGGGGAGAGGGAGAGAATTAAAAATGTTGCCCCGCAGAATTGGCTTTGCAAACGTGTTAAATTCTTAGTGTCTGCACCCAAAGCTATGACTTGGGTTGCATTTTAAAAATAGTTATGGGTCTATTGGATCAAATTACTACCCTTCCTCTATTCCTCTTTTTCTGTTTCCCCATCCCTCTCGGAAGGGCATGCCTGTCTTGAGTTGCTTTTCCCGGCCTGCAGCTAACCTCTCGAATCTGCCCTTGCCGCCCAGCTGTTTTCTGCTCCGATTGTGCTGCCTCCTTGTTCTGGATTCCCTAAACAGGTGATGGATCAAAATGTCAAGCCAGCAGCTCTTGCACTGTTGATTTCACAGGGACATCTGTCCGAGCAGCTGAGCGCGGTTACATATCTTGGGTCAGAACTAATAAATGACCTGGATTTTTTGGTGTAACTTTTCCTTCAGAAAGGAAAGGTTGGTAGGCTCTGGTCTCTGGCAGCCCCACTCTAATGTGATACGAGGGCAGCCCTGTTTTGGCCGGGTGTAAGATTGTGGGCAGTTAGCTTGTGTACATGCGGCTACAGTGGACTTTAACCACTTATGAATGGAGAGCTTGTTAATATTGACCTTTATCCGAGTTGGCACTAAGTGAATGGCCCCAGAGGATGAGAATTGATGGACAGAATGAGATTGTAACAAAGCAAATGAAGGGGAAATGAGAGGTGTGATGAGAAAATCAGAGCAGATCAGTCTGTGCTGCGTTAGCTAGCTTCAGCTGGGGCGATGGTAGGTAGGCTGCCGTTGGTTTTGTATCCCTGGGCTAGACAGGAGAAAATTCAGTTGATGTTCTGCTGCTGATCATTCGTGGTCCCTGCTGGAATGTCCACAAGGGGAAATTGATTCTGGTTGTGATGCCTGTTGTCGCTTGTTGACTGAGCTGATGCATAAAGAAAGGCCACTTGAGTGAAATGGCAAAGGATGAACATTGGACCTTCCTGATTTGTAGAGCTCAGTATGACGCCATGTGCTGCATTTACCCAGCAAACTATGGAGCTCTAAAATACCGCCCGTCTCTGCCCCTGCCTCAGCCCATCTGCTGATGAAACCCTCATCCATGGCTCCCGGTTGACCAATGCCGCCGTGTCTTCAGCCATCTAAGCCCCAAGCTCTGGAATTCCCTCCCTAAACCCCCCCCTCCTTCAAGGCGCTCCTTAAAACCTACCTCTTTGACCAAGCTATTGGCCACCTGCCCTAACTTCTCCTTGCGCGGCTGGGTGTCAAATTTTGTCCAATAACGTTCCCGTGTAGCGCTTTGGGACGTTTTAGTACGTGAGAGGTGCTATATAAATGCAAGTTGTTGTAATGATTTTCTTTAAGAAGCATTATTTGCTGGGATAAGAGGAACAAACTATCCTGTTAAACTGAGTTAATTCCAGCTCTCTTAACTGGGATAGAATTTACAGCACTGAAAGAGATGGTCAGTTTCCTCTGAAATGTGTTTGCAAGTGATCATGTAGCGAACAAGAGTCCAGGAGCTAGTGTCTATCTTCCCCAGAGGTTACCCAGATAAGGATTTTTAAGCTAACTTAAATGTCGGCTCAGTAGTGACTCAGACGGTCGTGTGACTAACCAGTTTGTTAACTATTATTTTAGGTGTTTCTGAAATGACAGCTCTGCTTTTTCTTTACAGTATGGGAGCGGTCATCCCGCCTCCAGCGGAACACCCGGAATTTCCAGAGTCACCAAAGGTATGCAATCGCATTAAATAATGTTTTACAGTCAACATCAGTTGAACTAATCCAGGTGATCTCCTGGACCTATTTCCCTGGAGGAATTTTCCAGATTTCTTCCCCCCCCCCCCCCCCACCCCCACCCCCGGCCCCACTCAAATTGGCCTGATGTTTTTCACCCCTCCCAGGGGATCACATGGTTTTGGGTGGGGTGGAGAGTGTATATGTTGTGATGTAATTGAGTAGACTAGGCCTATATTCTCTGGCGTTTAGAAGAATGAGAGGTGATCTCATTGAAATGCTTACAGGGCTTGACAGGGTAGAGGCTGTTTCCCCTGGCTGGGGAGTCTAGAACTAGGGGGTATAGTCTCGGGATAAGGGGTCGGCCATTTAGGACTGAGATGAGAAATTTCTTCACTCAGAGTTGTGAATCTTTGGAATTCTCTACCCCAGAGGGCTGTGGAGGCTCAGTCGTTGAGTGTATTCGAGGCTGAGATCGATAGATTTTTGGACTCTTGGCGAATCAAGGGATATGGGGACGGGGCGGGAAAGTGGAGTTGAGGTCGAAGATCAGCCATGATCTTCAATGGCGGAGCGGGCTCGAGGGGCCGCGTGGCGGAGCGGGCTCGAGGGGCCGCGTGGCGGAGCGGGCTCGAGGGGCCGCGTGGCGGAGCGGGCTCGAGGGGCCGCGTGGCGGAGCGGGCTCGAGGGGCCGCGTGGCGGAGCGGGCTCGAGGGGCCGCGTGGCCCACTCCTGCTCCTATTTCTTATGTTCTCGTGTACAATTGTGGGGGCCAGGATGGATGGACCAGAGGGTCTTTACCTGTCCGTCATTGTTCATAGGAGCCACCTGGTGCCGGTGAGGATCCTTCCCGCCAGTCTCCTGCACAGAGTATAGAAGCTGGTAATAAAGTAGGCCCCGACACAGGCCTTTTACAGCTTGTCTACCTTTTACAGTTTGTGTTAGGGGGATGGAGAGGAATAAGGATGTGAGGAGCAGGGATGTGAAATTTGTATCCAGAATTGCATGATGTGCTCGTGGCTCTTCTAACAATGGGCCTGACATCATCAAGACCAACAGATCTGTCTCTGGGCCGAGCTTTGACTGGTCGAATGGCCCTTTTCTTGTCCATAACATTTTCTTGCATTCTTTTATAATCTGCGTCTTGTGCATTGTCTGCATAGCCCTTAGTTTGCCACGTAATCTGTTTCTGTACACTTGCAATAGTCCCAGGAGGGAGTTGGGATTTTCATGAGGCAGTGGGTTAATCCATGAGCGCCATGGTTTTCATAGATTCATACAGCACAGGAGGCCGTTCGACCTGTTGTGTCTGTACTAGCTCTTTGACAGAGCTATCCAATTAGTCCCATGGCCCTGCAAAGTTTTCCCCTTCAAATATTTATCTAATTCCCTTTTGAAAGTTACTATTGAATCTGCTTCCACCGCCCTTTCAGGCAGTGCGCTCCAGATCATCATAATTCTCATCTCCCCCCTGGCTTTTTTGCCAATTATTTTAAATCTGTGTCCTCTGGTTATCGACCCTCCTGCCAGCGGAAATAGTTTCTCCCGATCTACTCTATCATAACACCTCGATTAAATCTCCCCTTAACCTTCTCTGCTCTTAAAGAGAACAATCCCAGCTTCTCTAGTCTCTCCACGTAACTGAAGTCCTTCATCCCTGGTACCATTTTAATAAACCTCCTCTGCACCCTCTCCCAAGGCCTTGACATCCTTCTTGAAGTGTGGTGCCCAGAATTGGACACACTATTCCAACTGCGGCCTAACCAGTGATTTATAAAGGTTTGCCGTAACTTCCTTGTTTTGTGAGCTTTGCCAGCAGAGGGTAAGCACTCGAGTGATGCGAGCTGACCATTTCCAATTCCGATTAAAGCATTGACCTGCCGTTTGCCTCGGTGGCCCTAGACTGACGAGGGAAAATTGGCCTGAGTTTGGGCTCCTGCTCCTTTACCGTCATCTAGAGGTCTGCTAGAAAGTGTGCGTGTGTGGGAAGCGGATGGTCAAGTAGCCTGTTGACGTTCAATAAGATCATGGCTGATCTTTTACGTCAACCCTACTTTCCCACCCTCTCCCCATATCCCTTGGTGTACAAAGATCCTTCGATCTCAGTCTTGAATATACTCTCAACCCTCTGAGTGAAGAAATTTCTCCTCCTCTCAGTCCTAAATGGCTGACCCCTTATCCTGAGACTATGGGCAGGTTTTTCATCGGGCCGTGGAGGCGGGATTGGAGGCGTGTGGGGGGTTAAAATCTCGAAATCGGGGGGGCACGAACCCATCCCGCCCCCAACCCGCCTCTATGCCCGTTTCCCAGGAGGCGGATACCCGACTTGTGCTGGGACCCGCCTCACCGAGGCGGGATGGGGATTAGTGCCAATTAACTGCCGGTTAACAGGTAGTTAACAGGCAGTTTTTAGCCTAATCCCTATTTTTACTGCTGAAGCGTGGGATTCCCGACGGCTCCAAACCACGCCAAGTTAGCGAGGCGGGCCGTCGGGCTGAAGGGCTTGGAGGGTTCGAGATGTCCGGTGTTCAGGTGAGTGATGGGTGCATGAGTGCAGAGGTAGGTGTGTTTGGTGTGTGTAAAGTGTTTAAAGATGTTTTACTTACCTTTACAGCCTTCCTTCCTTCAGGTCTTGGAAGTCCCTCATCTCACCGGCACAGAAAGCAGAATGGCCGCGAGCTGTCAAAAGTTGCAGCCTCAGCTTTCTGTGCTGGAGAGATCTCTAAATCAGCCTGAGAGGAAGGAATTAACTTGGAGTACAGATTGTCAGTGTTTGACAGCTTCAAAGAGCTGTCAAACGCTGATATTTCATCTGTCAAAAGCTCTTGACAGAGAAAATGTCAATCTGTGACGTCACCTGTTGCCGGGTGGCCCTTAATTGGCCTGCTGAGCCCGCTGGGCGGGCTTAACAAGGTCAATCAAGTGAAAATCACGTGGGTTGGCCACAACTCGATGGAGGCGGGACTACAACCCCGAAAGTTGTAGTCCCGCCTCCAGTATCAAAATCCAGCCCTATGACTCTCCAGCCAGGGGAAACAATAACAACTTGCATTTATATAGCGCCTTTAACGTAGCAAAACATCCCGAGGCGCTTCACAGGAGCGATTATCAAACAAATTTAACACCGAGCCACATAGGAAATATTAGGGCAGATGACCAAGGTGTGATTTGGTGATAAGAGCCACACCGAGGAGTCTAGGAGGGGTAAAGAGGAAAAAAGGGGAGAAAAAAGTGGAAATAGAAGTGATGAGCTTAGGTCCAGAGCGGCAGCCAAATCGTGCATCCGAATGGACACGGAAACTCAAGTTACATAGGCCTGGTTACGTAGCAAGATTAGGTTAGATGTGTCCTGGTAGTAAACGGGGGATAGAAAGGAGACAATAGGAGAGAATAGAGTTGAAGTCAGACGTCCCGTGGTGGGATAAAGTTGATGTAGGTAGGGTGGAGTCAGCTTGGAGCATCGATGAATTAATGTCCAGGTTCAGAGACAGGTGTGGAGGACGAGTGAGTCTGGACGCTATTTGAAGGGCAGAGTATCGGAGGAGGCACTTGCTGGAGGTATTTCCGTGGGAATGAAGAGCCAGGTGTTGTTCAGAATCGATCACGGGGCAGAAAAACGGTGGCGGAGGTGGAGGTCACCATAAGATTCAGAGGTGAACAAATGGACTTCGGCCCAGGAGAGTAAAATTCTGGCAAGGAACCAGACTGTAACTGGAGCTGTAGAACCAGTTGGCCAGGCACAGGCTCAGCAGGGAACAGCAGCGGTGGGGGAGCGGCTGTAAGCTGATCAGTTACTTGAAAATTTCAGCAACTGAGTCGCAGATCAGAGACACAGCAGCTTAGTTTTACAGTGTAGCCCGGTGTTGAAGCGTATTCTTGATGTCCAGAGAAGTCCTTAGGTTAAGTAGGTTAGGGGGATCTCATTGAAAGGTATAAAATTCTGACAGGGCTAGACAGACTGGATGCAGGGAGGATGTTTCCCATGGCTGGGGGATCTAGAACGAGGGGTTACAGTCTCAGGATACGGGGTAGGACATTTAGGACTGATGAGGAGAAATTTCTTCACTCAGAGGGTGGTGAACCTGTGGAATTCTCTACCACAGAAGGCTGTGGAGGCCAAGTCACTGAATATATTTAAGAAGGCGATTGATTTCTAGACACAAAAGGCGTCAAGGGGTATGGGAAGAGAGGGGGAATATGGCATTGAGATAGAGGATCAGCCATGATCATAGTGAATGGCGGAGCAGGCTCGAAGGGCTGAATGGCCCACTCCTGCTCCGATTTTTCTATGTTTCTATGTAGTGGTACAGGTCTGGTTAGTGGTCAGGGACAGGAGGGTGTGACTGCAACTCAGGCAGGTAAGGGGACCCCAGGGTGCAGTGCTGGAGGAGCCTCAGCCTTTGCCCTTGTCCAACAGGTATGAGGTTCTTGCTGCCTGTGTGGATGTGGGAAAAGCCTGCAGGATGGATGAGCAGGCTGACCATGGCATCACGGTGCAGGAGGCCATTCAAGTGGGGGGAGTGAAAGGGAATGTAGTTGTGGTAGGGGACAGTATAGTCAGGGGAATAGATACTGTTCTCTGCAGCCACGACCGAGAGTTCCGAAGGTTGTGTTGCCTGCCTGGTGCCAGGGTTAAAGACGACATCTCGCGGCTGGAGGAGAACTTGGAGTGGGAGGGGGAGGATCCAGTTGTCGTGGTCCATGTAGGAACCAACTACATAGGTAGAACTAGGAATGAGGTTCTGCTGAGGGAGTTTGAGGAGCTCGGATCCAAATTAAAAAGCAGAACCAAATTAAAAAGCAGAACCTCAAAGGTAGCAATCTCTGGATTGTTACCTGAACTATGTGCAAATTGGCATAGGGACAAACAGATTAGAGGTTTAAATGCGTGGCTCTAAGAGTGGTGTGGGAGGAAGGGGTTTCAGTTCATGGGGCACTGGCACCAGTACTGGTTAAGAGGGAGCTGTTCCGTTGGGACAGGCTCCACTTAAACCAGGCTGGGACCAGTGTCCTGGTGAACCAAATAACTAGGGCAGTAGACAGGGCTTTAAACTAATGAAGAGGGGGGGAGGATTCAGGAAAGAGTAAATTTAAAAGCAGCAAGATAAATGTCAAGGCTCTAGAGCAGAATAGAATTTTGGGTAAAAATAAGCAGAGGATCTTAGCTCTGAAAATCAAGAAGTAGAATCAGTTTGGGTGGAGCTAAGAAACAGCAAGGGGCAGAAAACATTGGTGGGAGTTGTTTACAGGCCCCCAAACAGTAGTTGTAATGTAGGGCAGAGTATAAATCGGGAAATTAGAGGCGCATGTAACAAGGGTAATACAGTAATCATGGGGGACTTTAATCTACATATAGACTGGGCAAACCCTGGCTGGGGAGTCTAGAACCAGGGGTCACCGTCTCAAAATAAGGGGTCGGCCATTTAGGATTGAAATGAGGAGAAATGTCTTCACTGAGGGTGGTGAATCTTTGGAATTCTCTACCCCAGAGGGCTGTGGAGGCTCAGTCGTTGAGGATATTCAAGACAGAGATCCATAGATTTTTGGGCATTAAGGGAATCAATGGATATGGGGATAGCGCAGGAGAGTGGAGAGGAGGTAGAAGATCAGCCATGATCTTATTGAATGGCGGAGCAGGCTCGAGGGGCCGAATGGCCGACTTCTGCTCCTATTTCTTAAGTTCTTATGTTCTTAAATTGGAAGCCAAATGTGAGAAAAGATCCAGTGCTCACTGAGGAAAACAAAGAGCAGGCCTGGTCGGAGGATGGACAGTGAGCACTTTAAACTAGCAGTTAAGTTGTAGTTAGGGCTAACATGCACCCATTATTAGAGACAGGGGAATTTAAACAGTGGAAGAGAGGAGATTGGGGGAGAAAGGGCAAAGGATGGCCAAGGATAGAGTTGTACAGCAAGGAGCTGCCTGTCCAGGAGCCATCTCAGCATCTACCCTGTCAAGCCCTCTGCAGGAAAACCCAGTCTTTATCTGATGGAGGGACTGTGAAGGTGAGGTGCTTAACCACCACAGGAAGGGGAACGCTGCCATTTTGGGTGATTGTAGCATGCTTTCCAGAGGCAGTACTGAGAGCTTTGCGAGAGTTCTGGTTTGATGGAGGTAGAGATCTTGGGACCGGTTAGTATTTGCTTTATTCTGTGCTATATATACCAGGCATCATTGTTTGGTAATGGGTGCCAAAAGTGACATGTATTTCATTCCTCAGTGCTGTCAGCCCTCAATGTGATGGGCACCAAAATTTCTCCTGTGTGTGTCGGTGATGTTCTGGTGAGTACAGCATTAAATAACTTCAATTTCTACAGAAAGCAAACACAGAAGAGAAGAAGGCAGCAACTCCATCTCCGGAGCCAGCTACCGAGAGTGAAGAGAGTGAACTGGGTGAGTGCAGAGAATTAACTACGTTTAATTCTAATTAATTTAATTGTGTCATGCGTGGCTCACCCTCGCCTCTGCGTCAGAAGGTTGTGGGTTCAAGTCCCACTCCAGAGACTTGAGCACAAAAATCTAGGCCGACACTCCAGCACAGTACTGAGGGAGTGCTGCATTGTCGGAGGTGCCGTCTTTCGGATGAGACGTTAAACCAAGGCCCCATCTGCCCCCTCGGGTGGATGTAAAAGATCCCACGGCACTATTTCGAAGAAGAGCAGGGGAGTTATCCCCGGTGACCTGGCCAATATTTATCCCTCAATCAACATCACTTTTATAAAAAATAAAAAATAAAAACATTATCTGGTCATTATCACGTTGCTGTTTGTGGGAGCTTGCTGTGCGCAAATTGGCAGCCGCGTTTCCTACATTACAACAGTGACTACACTTCAAATAGAACTTCATATAATTAGGCAAAGTCAACATAGTTTTATGAAGGGGGAATCGTGTTTGAAAAATCTGTTGAGTTTTTTAAAGATGTAACTAGTAGGATGGATAAGGGGGAACCAGTGGATGTAGTGTATTTGGATTTTCAAAAAGCATTCGATAAGATGCCACACGAGGTTATTACAAAAAATTGGGACTCATGGGATTGGGGGTAATATATTAGCATGGATTGAGGATTGGTTAATGGACAGAAAACAGAGTAGGAATAAACGGGACTTTTTCAGGTTGGCAGGCTGTAACTAATGGGGTACTGCAAGGATCCGTGCTTGGGCCTCTGCTAGTTACAATCTATATTAATGACTTGGATACGATACACTCAGTCCCCTCATCTAAGTTTGCTGATGATACAAAGTTAGGTGGGAAAGTGAGCTGTGAGGGGGACGCAAAGAGGCTGCAGAGAGATATAGACAGGTTGACTGAGTGGGCAAGAACATGGCAAATGGAATACAATGTGGGAAAGTGTGAAGTTATCCACATTGGTAGGAAAAACAAAAATGCAGAATATTTTTTGAATGGTGAGAGACTGGGAAATGTTTGCATTCAGAAGGACCTGGGTGTCCTTGTACATGAATCACAGAAAGTTAACATGCAGGTATAGCAAGCAATTAGGAAAGCAAATGGTATGTTAGCTTTTGTTACAGAGGAATTAGTGTATAAGAGTAAAGAAGTCTTACTACAATTATACAGGGCATTGGTGAGGCCACCTAGAGTACTGTGTACAGTTCTGGTCTCCTTACCTTAGAGGGAGTGCAACGAAGGTTCACCAGACTGGTTCCTGGGATGAGGGGATTGCCCTATGAGGAAAGATTGAGTAGACTAGGCCTATGTTCCTTAGAGTGTTAGAGAGGTGAACTAATTGAAACATAAAATTCTTAAGGGGCTTGACAGGGTAGATGCAGGGAGGATGTTTCCCCTGGCTGAGGAATCTAGAACACGGGGTCACAGTCACAGAATAAGGGGTCGGCCATTTAGGACTGAGATGAGAAATTTCTTCACTCAAAGGGTGGTGAATCTTTGGAATTCTCTACCCCAGAGGGCTGTGGAGGCTCAGTCGTTGAGTATATTCAAGACAGAGCTCGATAGATTTTTGGGAATTAAGGGATATGGGGATAGTGTGGGAAGGTGAAGCTGGGGTAGAAGATCAGCCATGATCTCATTGAATGGCGGAGCAGACTCGAAGGACCAAGTGGTCTACTCCAGCTCCTATTTCTTATGTTCTTTGGCTGTAAAGTGCTTTGGGACGTCCAGTGGTTGTGAAAGGTGCTGTATAAGTGCAAGTGTTTTACTTTTTTTAAAGTTCCAAGATGTCGGCTTATCATAGCTGAGACAAATTTGATCATTTCTGGTGACCCCATATCAAAAGGGAGAAGTAGCACAAATAGACTTTTCTATGGGCATAGATCCAGTCAGCTAATTGCAGAGAAAATGGCATGTGGGACTTCTGTAGTTTGGACACCTGGCCTCCAGAGGCAGTGAATGTGGTGAAGGGGGTCAGAGGAAGAGACATATTACTAGGACAGTGAATCTGAGGCAAAATACACCCATGATCTGGTTTCAGATAGGTTTTTTTAATGAGCATATGGCTTGTTCTCCACAGAGATTGATAATGAGGGTGTGATTGAGCAGGACACTGAAGAACCCCAGGAAATGGGAGATGAAAACCTTGAGGTAAACCTTTTTCTCTCCTCCTCTTGCCCCTCCCTGAAAGCAGTGACTCGTGTACTCGAGTTTGACAAAGACCTGTCCTCACCTCGAATTCCCAGGCTCTCTCTCAACCAGGGTTATTGGGCCGTAATTAGGAACTCTGGGTGATTTACATTTTCTACACTGTACATTCTACAGCTTGTATATACTTCCTATAATGGGGCGGGGGAGCAAAACTGCTGCCTTGATAAAGAAGAGGTACTAGAAAGGCTGGCTGTACTTAAAGTAGATAAGTCACCAGGACCTGATGGGATGCATCCTAGGATGCTGAGGGAAGTACAGGTGGAAATTGCGGAGGTACTGGCCATAATCTTCCAACCCTCCTTGGATACGAGGGTAGTGCCAGAGGAGTGGGGAATTGCAAATGTTACACCCTTGTTCAAAAAAGGGTGTAAATATAAACCCAGCAACTACAGGCCAGTCAGCTTAACCTCGGTGGTGGGGAAGCTTTTAGAAATGATAATCCGGGACAAAATTAACAGTCACTTGGACAAGTGTGAATTACTTAAGGGAAGCCAGCACAGATTGGTTAAAGGCAAATGGTGTTTAATCTACTTGATTGAATTTTTTGATGAGGTAACAGAGAGGGTTGAGGAGGGCAATGCGGTTGATGTGTATATAGACTTTCAAAAGGCATTTGATAAAGTGCTACATAGTAGGCTGGCCAGCAAAGTTGAAGCCCATGGAATCAAACGGACCAGTGGCAGCATGGATACGAAATTGGCTAAGTGACAGGAAACAGAGAGTCACGGTGAACGGTTGTTTTTCAGACTGGAGGAAGGTATACAGTGGTGTTCCTCGGGTCGGTACTAGGACTACTACTTTTCTTGATGTATATTCATGATTTGGACTTGGGTGTTGTGGTAAACCACTGTTATTGTATCCTACTGTTATCGTTATTGCATATTGTTACCTCTGGTTGGCGCTGTGTACCAATGCATGCCTCAGCTGGCTCCGCCCACATGACCAGGTATAAAGGTGGGTGTTTCGGCAACCCACTTCCTTCTTGGAACCAGTTGGCCACGAGAGGCATGCTCTGTTCTTTGGTTAATAAAAACCTCTTCATTACTTTCCTAATTCATCGCCTTTTATGGAGTAATTGATAAGCGTATCAATTTTATTAACTAAAAGTAAAATGTCCGGATCTGAGCAGCAACAACAGCAGGCGTTGTTGCGAGCCCTCAGACCAGCATGCCTGGACCTCGACCCTCAAGCAGCGGGTTCATCGACCAATTTCGAACACTGGCTGAGCTGCTTTGCATCCTTCCTAGAAGCCTCCGCCGTGACATCGGAGGAGAACAAACTAAAAGTTTTGACCGCCCAGGTGAGCCCTCAAGTATATACACTCATCCGGGACGCTACTACATACACGGCGGCCCTCGAACTACTAAAAGGGCAATACACGCGCCCAGTGAACACTATTTACGCCAGACACCTCTTGGGATCCCGCAGGCAGCAACCGGGGGAATCGGTAGAGGCATTTTTACGGGCGTTACAGACACTCTGCAGGGACTGCGACTGTAAGGAGGTAACGGCTGCGGGGCACGCGGAGGGACCTACCTGTGATGCCTTCGTTAGGGGCCTCCAGTCCGACTACTCCCGGCAGAGACTGCTCGAAAGCAAGGAGCTCGACCTGAAGACGGCCGTAGCCCTTGCGCTCTCGTTAGATGCGGCCCACCGAAACCTCGAAGCATACTCACGTAACGGCGCCGCGCCATGGCCATTGGGACATGGGACCGCCGCCCCCGGTACCAACTGCTGCAGCGATGTCCCGAAATCAACCGGGACCGCCGCCCCCGGTACCAACTGCAGCGATGCCCCGTAACCAGGCCCAAAAATGCTATTTCTGTGGCCAGTTAAAACACCCTAGAGCGCGCTGCCCGGCTAAGACCGCTACCTGCTCGGGCTGCGGGAAGAAAGGCCATTACGCCAATGCCTGCAGGGGGAAACCTGCGAACGCCAGCAGCGCCGCGTGCGAACCGTGGGGGCAGCCATCTTATCCGCCATTTTGTGCACCTCCGGCCGCGTGGGGACCTGAATCATGGCCGCCGCCATTTTGTCCGCCGCACTCGACCGCCATTTTGTCTCCGGACTCGACCACCGTCTCGTCGGACGACCATATCGACTCACTAAGCCATACACTGGCCTCCGTTACGCTGGATCAAGCCCTGCCTCATCATCTGTCCAGGTCCATGATGGACATCACGGTAAACGGCCGCGCCACCACTTGCCTATTTGACAGCGGGAGCACAGAGAGTTTTATTCACCCCGACACGGTACGTAGCCACTCCCTCACGGTCCTGCCAACGCGCCATCGGATTCCTATGGCGTCTAAGTCCCATTCAATGGACATCGGCGGCTACTGTGTGGTGACCCTTTCGGTTAGGGGCACAGAATATAAAAATTTTAAACTTCTTGTCCTGCCCCGTCTTTGCGCTGCCGTGCTGCTAGGGTTGGATTTTCAGTGCCACCTTAAAAGTGTCACATTAGCATACGGTGGACCCCTCCCCCCACTCTCAGTCTGCAACCAACACCTTTTAAATCACCCGCCGCACACCTCTTGCAGCCTTTCCACACTCAAAGTCCCCCCCCCTCCCTTGTTCGCTAACCTCACCCGCGACGGTAAACCCATCGCTACCAAGAGCAGGCGGTACAGCACCGGGGACAGAGCTTTTATTAGCTCTGAGGTGGAGCGGCTCCTGAAGGAGGGCATTATCGAAGGGAGCACCAGCCCCTGGCGAGCCCAGGTTGTAGTCGTTAAAACCACCGATAAACGCCGCCTGGTCATTGACTACAGCCAAACCATAAACCGGTACACTCAGCTGGACGCATACCCCCTTCCTCGCATATCTGATATGGTCAATCAGATTGCGCAATACAGAGTATTCTCCACCATTGACCTTAAGTCAGTATACCACCAACTCCCCATCCGCCATGAGGACCGCCAGTATACTGCCTTCGAGGCGAACGGCCGCCTCTACCACTTCCTTAGGGTTCCCTTCGGCGTCACCAACGGGGTTTCGGTCTTCCAAAGGGAGATGGACCGGATGGCTGACCAGAACGCGCTGCAGGCCACCTTTCCCTACCTGGATAACGTCACCATCTGCGGCCACGACCAGCAGGACCATGACGCTAATCTAGAAAAATTCCTCCGTACGGCCCAGCGGCTGAACCTAACGTACAATAAGGAGAAATGTATGTTTCGCACCAAACGCCTTGCCATTCTCGGCTGCGTAGTGGAGAACGGAGTCATCGGGCCCGACCCCGACAGAATGCGCCCCCTTATGGAGCTCCCCCTCCCCCACTGCCAAAAAGCACTGAAGAGATGCCTGGGGTTTTTCTCTTACTATGCTCAGTGGGTGCCCCACTATGCGGACAAAGCCAGACCCCTCATCAAATCCACCTCCTTCCCCCTGACACCAGAGGCGTGTGCAGCCTTCACTCTTATCAAGAGCGATATTGCGAAGGCCACAATGCACGCAGTGGATGAGTCCATCCCCTTCCAAGTGGAGAGCGATGCATCCGACTTCGCCCTAGCTGCGACCCTTAACCAGGCGGGGAGACCCGTGGCCTTTTTCTCAAGGACCCTCCAGGGCCCCGAGATTCGACACTCCTCTGTCGAAAAGGAGGCCCAGGCTATTGTGGAAGCGGTGCGTCACTGGAGGCATTACCTGGCCGGAAAACGGTTTACCCTTCTCACTGACCAGCGTTCAGTTGCTTTTATGTTCAATAATAAGCAGAGGGGCAAAATCAAGAACGACAAGATCTTGAGGTGGAGAATTGAACTCTCCACCTACAATTACGATATCTTGTACCAGCCCGGGAAACTCAATGAGCCCCCAGATGCCCTATCACGTGGTACATGCGCCAACGCGCAGGTTAATAGACTGCAGTCCCTCCACAATGACCTCTGCCACCCGGGGGTCTTCCATTTCATCAAATCCCGTAACCTGCCCTACTCCATCGAGGAGGTCAGGACCATGACCAGGAACTGCCAAATCTGTGCCGAGTGCAAACCGCATTTTTATAGGCCAGACAGAGCAAGCCTGATCAAGGCCACTCGCCCCTTCGAGCGCCTGAGCGTCGATTTTAAAGGGCCCCTCCCCTCCTCTGACCGCAACGTGTACTTCCTCAACATAATTGATGAGTACTCCCATTTCCCGTTCGCCATCCCTTGCCCAGACATGACCAGTACCACGGTTATCAAATGTCTGAATGACCTCTTCGCCCTGTTCGGGTTCCCTAGCTATATACATAGCGACAGGGGCTCATCTTTCATGAGCGACGAACTTCGTCAGTACCTGCTCGCGAGAGGTATTGCTACGAGCAGGACCACCAGCTACAACCCCCGGGGGAACAGCCAGGTGGAAAGAGAGAACGCGACGGTTTGGAAGCCGTCCTCTTAGCCTTAAAATCTAAGGGCCTTCTGACCTCTCGCTGGCAGGAGGTCCTCCCTGCGGCGCTCCACTCCATCCGGTCACTGCTTTGTCCTGCCACTAATGCCACCCCTCATGAGCAAATGTTCGTTTTCCCCAGGAAGTCCACATTGGGAACCTCGCTACCGACATGGCTGACTTCTCCTGGGCCCGTCCTACTGCGGAGGCACGTGAGGACCCATAAAACGGACCCCCTGGTCGAGAGGGTGAACCTCCTACACGCCAACCCCCAGTATGCCTACGTGGCGTACCCAGACGGGCGGGAGGACACGGTCTCCATACGAGACCTCGCACCCTCGGGTGCCCCTGAATTACCACCGTTATCCCCCACCACTTCTCCCAACCCAACCCCTGTAGACGGCATGCCGGAGCCCCAGGACCCTTCGTTGACCACCCAGACACCAGATTCGACGTTGGATACTGCACCACCGCCGCCGCCACCACGACGATCAGGACGTCATACAAGGCCTCCTGATAGACTTACCTACACTAACTTATAGTACACTTCACCCCGCCGGACTAAATTTTAAACAAGGGGTGAATGTGGTAAACCACTGTTATTGTATCCTACTGTTATCGTTATTGCATATTGTTACCTCTGGTTGGCGCTGTGTACTAATGCATGCCTCAGCTGGCTCCGCCCACATGACCAGGTATAAAGGTGGGTGTTTCGGCAACCCACTTCCTTCTTGGAACCAGTTGGCCACGAGAGGCATGCTCTGTTCTTTAGTTAATAAAAACCTCTTCATTACTTTCCTAATTCATCGCCTTTTATGGAGTAATTGATAAGCGTATCAGGTGTACAGGGCACAATTTCAAAATTTGCAGATGCCACAAAACTTGGAAGTATAGTGAACAGTGAGAAGGAGAGTCATAGACAGGCTGGTGGAATGGGCGGACAGGTGGCAGATGAAGTTTAATGCAGAAAAGTGCAAAGTGATACATTTTGGTAGGAAGGAGGAGGAGAGGCAATATAAACTAACGGGTACAATTGTAAAGGGGGTGCATGAACAGAGACCTGGGGGTATATGTGCACAAATCGTTGAAGGTGGCAGGGCAGGTTGAGAAAGCAGTTAAAAAAGCTTACAGGATCCTGGGCTTCATAAATAGAGGCATGGAGTACAAAAGCAAGGAAGTTATGATGAACCTTTTATAAAACACTGGTTCGGCCACAACTGGAGTATTGTGTCCAATTCTGGGCACCGCACTTCAGGAAGGATGTGAAGGCTTTAGAGAGGGTACAGAAAAGATTTACGGGGATGAGGGACTGCAGTTACGTGGATAGACTGGAGAAGCTGGGGTTGTTCTCCTTAGAGCAGAGAAGGTTGAGCAGAGATTTGATAGAGGTGTTCAAAATCATGAGGGGTCTAGACAGAATAGAGAGAAACTGTTCCCATTGGCGGAAGGGTCGAGAACCAGAGGACACAGATTTAAGGTGATTGGCAGAAGATCCAAAGGCGACATGAGGGAAAACTTTTTTATGCAGCGAGTGGTTACGAACTGGGATGCGCTGCCTGAAAGGGTGGTGGAGGAAGAATCAATCGTGGCTTTCAGAAGGGAGTTAGATAAGTACCTGAAGGGGAAAAAATTGCAGGGCTACGGAGAAAAGGTGGGGGAGTGGGACTAGCTGAAGTGCTCTTGCAGTAAGCCGGCACGGGCTCGACGGGCTGAATGGCCTCCTAATGTGCTGTAACCATTCTGATTCTAGTGTATGATTGGGGGAAAGAATTTTATTTGTCAAACATGACGTTTTTTTTTTAAAATCCATGCTGACTGTCCTTGATTAATCTATGCATTTCTAAATGCTTGCTAATATATCAAATTATGGATTCATACCAAGGCTAAATGCAATCAAGGAATGGGGAGGGGGTTAAGAATGAACTTTGTTTCCTCAGAACAAAGTAGTGAGGTTCGATTTAATCCGGTGTCTGGATTGTCCTAGTATATATCTGTGTACAGCAGCAGTGTTCAGGCATCCATTGAAAGAAAGCAATACTTATGTTACCTTCAATTGTCAAGTACCTATACCTCAAGATTTTCTCCTCACCCCCATATTATTTTTGTCTTTCCAATTCTCCTCTTCCCTCCCAACCCCATCCCGGAGATGCTGACTCTACCTGGGCTGTGGTCCCATGGGCACCGGCAGCCCTCTGGAGCCTCGCCTGACTGGTCATTCTTCATGCCGAAGGATGGACAGTAACTTTTCAGCTGCTATCTCTTTATAATCTGGCAGATTTTTGTCATCGCTGTTGTCTGTCATTGTACAGTTGACCATCATTATCTGATGTTGTGTTCTCCTGCTTTTAGGTGACCGAGGAACTGATGGATCAGGCCAATGAGAAGAAAATGGAAGCCATTAATGCCTTGGGTGAAGGTAGGTATAAAATGGGGCAAATAGTTATTGATTGGGGGGGGTGGGGGAGAAGAGGGCATGGTCTACGTTCAGCAAAGTGGAAAAGTTGAAAGTGAGAATGTAGAGCACAGAAACGGGCCATACGGTCCACACCAGCCTCCTCCCACCCTAATTTATCCAACCGTATCAACAGATCCTTCTATTCCTTTCTCCCTCATCCAGCTTCCCCTTAAATGTATCTATACTATTTGCCTCAACCACTCCCTTTGGTAGCGAGTGCCACATTCTCGCCACTCTCTGGGTAAAGACGTTTCTCCTGAATTCCCTATTGGATTTATTAGTGGCTATCTTAGAGGACAATGTCATAGCCATTTGACCAACCGTTTATCCCTCCAGTCTTCCTCTCCACCCCTGGAGGTGGGGTTTAGTTCCACAGGTTACGGTCGCCCTCCACTCCTGCACCCTTGTGCTGTTCGGGTGAGCCTGGATTAAGAGTGGCAGTGGCCTATTCAAGCTTAGAGGGCTTTGCAGCAAAGTTTCTCGCCCGGCCTCCTGATCCTTTGCTCATCTGACGGCCGCATGCAACATTCAGTGGGAGTCGCTGAACGGTGATCAGTAATGAGAACCCTGACTGATTTTTCCTCCCTAGCTCCGAGGTGTGGGGCCCAGTTGTAATGCTGCCCATGCAGAGCTCGGCTACCGTGGCTCAGAGCAGGATTCACCTTGGGACCTTCTAATCTGTATGGTTTAGCGCTGCACTGCACAATGCCTTTAGGGGACAATGGATGAGCCTGGCTTGGCTTTTAACTAAACAGGGCCATATCCTTCCCTCTTCCTGCAGATGAATAATAACTTTAATATCAATAATAACTTTCAAATGGGAATTTGATTAATACTTGAAGGGGAAAAAAATTGCGGGGGGCGGGGTGAGACTAATTGAATAGCTCTTTTAAAGAGCCGGCACGATGGGCCGAATGGCCTCCTTCTGTGCTGCATCATTCTCTGAAAAATCTATGGGCCATTTACCTGCAGCAACAACTTGTTGAGGTGGGGGAGGAAAGCAATGTTGTAATTTAAGTGATGTAGCCAGAATGAGATGCTTCATGAGGGATGTCCAATTGCATGTCTTACTGCAAATCTTCTTTAAAACAGTCGCCGTATAACTGTGGGATCAGTTGTGGTTTGACATTACAGTTGAGTTTTGATTTAAAATTAAAATAAAGAGACTTGCATTTATATAGCACCTTTATTAACATTATAAAACATCCCAAGGTGCTTCACCGGAGCGTTATCAAACAAAAGTTGACACCGAGCCACATGAGATATTAGGACAGGTGACCAAACACGTGGTCAAAGAGGTAGGTTTTAAACTGCGTATTAAAGGAGGAGAGAGAGGGGCGGAGAGCTTTATGGCAGGAATTCCGGAGCTTAGGGCCAGGCAGCTGAAGGCACAGCCGCCAATGGTGGAGCGGTTAAAATCGGGGATGCGCTAGAGGCCAGAATTGGAGGAGCGCAGAGATCTCGGAGGGTTGTAGGGGCTGGAGGAGGTTACAGAGATAGGGTGGGAATTGAAAACCGGGATGAGAATTTTAAAATCGAGACCGGGAGGCGATGAAAGTCAGTGAGCACCCTTTGTGACCTCGGGACCTCCCAAAGTGCTTTACAGCCAATGAAGTACTTGTGAAGTGTTGTAATGTAGGGAATATTAACATTAAACTAACAGATAGTGCTTCACATCCTCTGCTGCTGAACTGCCTGCCGCTTTAATTCTTCTCTAACTAACTTAATCACAAAAAAATGTTAAGAATTGAACCTGCTTGGAAGCTTCCTGTCCCTCGTGTTTGTAAACCCAGCACTGGCCCTCGGTGTCTAAAGCTTTTTTCTCCTCAATACAGGAAACTTTGAAACGGCAGTTGAACACTTCACAGAGGCCATTAAGTTGAACCCTCGCCTTGCCATTCTTTATGCTAAGAGAGCCAGGTAAGGGTGCTGAAGGAGGACCGCTTCAAAGAGCCCGCTCTTGCAAACAGCCCAGTGGCTAACTGTGGTCACATGCAGCTTCTCCCCATCCCCCTGATAACTGCTAGATGTGCTGAGGTCCAGATGTCAGTCGGGGATGCTAAGTAGAACAAGGCAGTGACTAGTGGGGTACCGCAGGGATCGGTGCTAGGACCCCAGTTATTCACTATATATATAAATGATCTAGACAAGGGTACTAGATGTAATATCTCCAAGTTTGCAGACGACACAAAGCTGGGTGGGCGTGTGTGCTGTGAGGAGGATGCCGAGAAACTCCAGTACGATTTGGACAGATTGGGCAGATGCAGTATAATGTGGATAAATGCGAGGTTATCCACTTTGGTGGCAAAAAGAGGAAGGCAGATTATTATCTGAACGGCAATAGATTGGAAAGAGGAAGGCAGATTATTATCTGAACGGCAATAGATTGGGAAAAGGGGAAGTGCAACGAGACCTGGGTGTCCTTGTGCACCAGTCGCTGAAGGTAAGCATGCAGGTGCAGCAGGCGGCTAAGAAGGCAAATGGTATGCTGGCCTTCATAGCGAGAGGATTCGAGTACAGGAGCAAGGATGTCTTGCTGCAGTTGTACAGGGCCTTGGTGAGACCACACCTTGAGTATTGTGTGCAGTTTTGGTCGCCTTATCTGAGGAAGGATGTTCTTGCCATGGAGGGAGTGCAGCGAAGTTTCACCAGACTGATACCTGGGATGGTAGGAATGACGTATGAGGAGAGATTGGGTCGATTAGGCTTATATTCGCTAGAGTTTAGAAGAATGAGAGGGGATCTCATTGAAACTTATAAAATTCTAACAGGACTGGACAGATTAGATGCAGGAAGGATGTTCCCGATGGCGGGGGAGTCCAGAACCAGGGGTCACAGTCCAAGGATAAGGGGTAAGCCATTTAGGTCAGAGATGAGGAGGAATTTCTTCACCCAGAGAGTGGTGAGCCTGTGGAATTCTCTGCCACAGAAGGCAGTTGAGGCCAGTTCATTAAATATATTCAAGAAGGAGTTAGATAAATTTCTTAAGGCTAAAGGGATCAAGGGATATGGAGAGAAGGCAGGGACAGGGTACTGAATTTGGATGATCAGCCATGATCTCATTGAATGGCGGAGCAGGCTCGAGGGGCCGAATGGCCTACTCCTGCGCCGATCTTCTATGTTTCTAAGGCGACGTCTCAAGTGGAAGGAACGATGCGGAATCCTGCCTCCTGGTACTCTGTTCAGAGAGGCGTGCTAGAAGCATGGCTCCACATTGGCTGCCCGCTGGAGGGTTGGGTTGGTGAAATCATAAAGTCAGAGGCGAATAGCTGACACTTGGCCAAGTGGCATCTGAATTCTATAGAAAGCGGAGTTCAGGAGCTAATGGGGAGGATGAAACCTCCTGAATTTCCTCTGCTCTTTAGGGTTGGTCTTGAGTTCTTGCTCCTTTACCCAGGTGTATAGTCATTTTGACATCCAGGGCAGCTTTTTGTGAATGTCCTTTTAGTTTGGGAGGGGCTGTGTGAAAATGGGCTTTTTTGTGTTTTAAAAAAAAACTATTTCCTCTGCTTTGTTCTCTTGCATTTTTGCACATTTCTCAAATAAAACGCTGAGAAGTATCGCTCTTCCTTGAAGTGTCCCTTTAAACACTACACAGTGGAACATAAGAACATAAGAAATAGGAGCAGGAGTAGGCCAATCGGCCCCTCGAGCCTGCTCCGCCACTCAATAAGATCATGGCTGATCTGATCCTAACCGCCAATCCACTATCACAGAACCATCTCCTGAATCTAACAGAATTAGACACACGAAATAGGAGCAGGATCAGGCTACACGGCCCCTGGGCCCGCTCCGCTACCCACAGGGCCATGACCGATCCGAACCTAGACTCATGTCCAAATTCCTGCCCGCTCCCCGTAACCCTTAATTCCCTTTACTTCTAGGAAACTGTCTATTTCTGTTTTAAATTTATGTAATGATGTAGCTTCTACAGCTTTTTGGGGCAGCATATTCCATGGACCTACCACCCTCTGAGTGAAGTAGTTCCTCCTCATCTCAGTTTTGAAAGAGCAGCCCCTTATTCTAAGACTATGCCCCCTAGTTCTAGTTTCACCCATCATCGGGAACATCTTCCCTGCATCCACCCGATCCAACCCCTTCACAATCTTATATGTTTCAATAAGACTGCCTCTTTCTTCTGAACTCCAATGAGTAGAGTCCCAATCTACTCAACCTCTCCTCATATGTCCATCCCCTCATCCCCGGGATTAACCGAGTGAACCTTCTTTGTACTGACTCGAGAGCAAGTATGTCTTTTCTTAAGTATGGACACCAAAACTGTACGCAGTATTCCAGGTGCGGTCTCACCAATACCTTGTACAACTGAAGCAATACCTCCCTATTTTTATATTCTATCCCCCTAGCAATGAAAGCCAACATTCCATTGGCCTTCTTAATCACTTGCTGCACCTGCATACTAACCTTTTGAGTTTCGTGCACCAGGACCCCCAGATCCCTTTGTACTTCAGTACTTTCCAGTTTCTTGCCATTAAGATAATAACTTGCTCTACGATTTTTCCTGCCAAAGTGCATAACCTCACACTTTCCAGTATTGTATTCCATCTGCCAAATCTCTGCCCACTTACTTAGCCTGTCTATGTCCCCTTGCAGGTTTTTTATGTCCTCCTCACTCACTACTTTCCCTCCCATCTTAGTATCATCTGCAAACTTTGATATGTTACACTCGGTCCCCTCCTCCAAATCGTTAATATAGATTGTAAAGAGTTGGGGACCCAGCACTGACCCCTGCGGAACACCACTAGTTGCTGATTGCCAGTCTGAGAATGAACCATTTATCCCAACTCTGCATCCACAATCCCTACCGCCACTTCCCTCAAGACCGTAGATGTAAGCCATCAGGTCCAGGTGATTTATCCGCCTTGAGTCCCATTATTTTAACGAGTACCACTTCCTTAGTGATTTTGATCGTGTTTAGCTCCTCTCCCCCCCCCCCCCCCCCCTTTAGCCCCCTGTTTGTCCAGTGTTGGGATATTCTTAGTGTCTTCTACTGTAAAGACTGATGTAAAATATTCATTGTGTTTTTGCCATCTCCATATTTCCCACCATTAATTTCCCGGTCTCATCCTCTAAGGGACCAACATTTACTTTAGCCACCCTTTTTCTTTTTATATAACTGCTAGCTGGGGTGAGCCCGGCGTTGCCGAGGCTTTTTCGAGGGCATGTTGTTGTTGGGAGAGAGAGCGCGACTGGGGGTTGGGGGGGCGGCAGAGAGAGACTGGGGCGGGGGAACAGAGGGGGGCGGGGGAACAGAGAGAGACTGGGGGGGGGGAAACAGAGAGAGACTGGGGGGGGGAACAGAGAGAGACTGGGGGGGGGGGGAACAGAGAGACTGGGGGGGGGGAACAGAGAGAGACTGGGGGGGGGGGAACAGAGAGAGACTGGGGGGGGGGAACAGAGAGAGACTGGGGGCGGGGGAACAGAGGGGGCGGGGGAACAGAGAGAGACTGGGGGGGGGAAACAGAGAGAGACCGGGGGGGGGAACAGAGAGAGACTGGGGGGGGGGAACAGAGAGAGACTGGGGGGGGGGGAAGAGAGAGAGAGACGGGGGGGGGGAAGAGAGAGAGAGACGGGGGGGGGGAAGAGAGAGAGAGACTGGGGGGGGGAAGAGAGAGAGATGGGGGGGAACAGAGAGAGACTTT